>NC_133529.1:38739540-38772932 GCF_048544455.1 Silene latifolia | reverse complement strand
AAGTTATTCCATCACGTGTCGTTCAATTAGCCACTCAATCTACCCTTTATGTATTATTGTATAGATGTTAGCAGAATACGATTGACGGATTAGTACCATTTTTTACCATCAAATTAAATTAGCAGAACTTAGAAAACGTGTTTGGTAATTAGCAGATTATATGATAAAACCACCATTTTCATGTCCAAAATGAATATGCTATTATAATATGCTTCTATTAGCATAATGTTTAAAAGTAGTAGATTCCGGCCAATATGATATTTGAATACTCCGTTAACCAAACACATGAAATTAGTAGATTGATTGGTCAATCTATTATTTAAGTCGAAATCCTAATAATTTCACCTAATATGATGTTTACCAAACAACACCTTAGAATATATTTATCACTAGGTTTGGTGCCCGGCTTCACCCGGGCTACCTCTATTTACCGTTAAATTTTATTTCAATGAAATAAACTATGTTGGAGTTGTCTAACTCACACGTTTACTATTTGTAATATATTTTTCTACGGCATATCTTTTAATTATGATGAAATGTAAAATTTATTTTCAAATTATGAGACACGTTCACTACCCCGCTATTAATATTATTACTTTCACGACATTCTTTCTTAATATCATTACGTTCACTACTCCCGTGGTTACTATTGTTTCTTTTACTAATTCTTCTATTTTTTTCTGTTAAATCCATTATTCCCGTTAATTTTATCCGGCCTATATTTAAATAAATAAAATACTTTCTTGAGTCGATTGGTTATTTAATTGTTCATACTTTTTCTCATTGTTACCACTATTACTTTCACTACATTCGTAGTTACTTTCACTACATTAATACCGTTAATTTTATTAATCTTGCTGCTGCTACTATTACTTTTACTACATTTAATCAATACTATACTATAATTCTATGATGATACTAATTAATTAAATAAGTGGGGCATGTTAATTTTAAGGAAAATCACTATATTCTTGTGTTTTCTAAATTTAATTACTTTAATTTAATGTAATTTCCATAAATATTCTTCATCAAGACATCTTTATATTATACTTTTAACCAAAACTATATAATATTTACATTGAGGTCCCTTTATCGCGTCTATCACACTCTTTATCGATTTAAAACTATATAGTATAATTAATTTGTATAGATTTCTTTAATTACATTGAAGTCCCTTGGTTTCTGAAATTAATATATAGTATTGATTGATTGATTGATTGATTGATAGATTCAACCTTGAATAAGTTCATAATAACCGGTTTAGAAATCTGAGCTCGACCTAGAAATCAGTTTGGAAATTTGAGCTATGTTGTAGGAGAGCCGTTTCATGTATTTTGATCTTTACTCGTTAATTTTATGCAACTATGGGTCTATTTTAAATTTTGCATGTTTTTTTTATGTTTGTTCATTTGTAAGATACTTGTATTATTTTTTTTTTTTTCGAGGGGGAGAGTTGGTTTACAAGAATTGACATAAAGAGAAATGAAACGAATCCAACTAATATTACCCCCATTGACTTAACCTTTAACTCAACCAGTTATTTGAACCCTAAAAGCCTCAAACCCAACAAGAGAAAAAGGATCACCCCACTCCAAACATCCATTCCACCAACCTCGACAACCCCATCATTTCCAAATCACAGAAGCGAGACTGGGAAAGACATCGAGGTAGAGACACAAGTTCTATACAAAGTGTCACTAAAACTTTAGCATCACCCACAATAACGCCTTCATCACCCACTCTAAGTCTAACAATCAAAGACTTCGTCGTTAGAACAAACTATTAAGTATTAACCACCAAATCATATATCATATATATTCTTCTCATTTTTCGAGATATGTAGTTGAAAATTCGAAGAACTTGAAGATATTAAGTAAGATAATACAAAAATTTCAAAAAAATATTTGTTTCGGGGTACCCTTTAATACTAGATCGTTGGAACTCTTAATTGCACAATTTTTTTTAAGTAGAAGTAGATCAGCAATACACCCTCTCAAGTCTCAAGTATTTATGATGTAACTAATAGAATATAAGAGGGACAAAATATACTTGCATAAAACCAGCCTAATATATGAACAATCAATAGCTTGGTACAAATTAAAAGAAAGCACACTAGTCTGCCTTCTTGTTCTTAGGAGCTTTCTTCGGCTTTTTCGGCTCTGGGAAGATAGCACGGAACACCATTGCAGCCAGTATAGCACCAATGAAGGGGCATATCCAATAAACATAGAACTGGTCCCATGTGTTGTGCATTCCTTTCATGTATGCCCATCCGAATGCCTGCAATTACAGCAATCACATAAATGAGAGATGAAATACGTATCAGATTTGCGAGTGGCTGGAATGCCTTTTCTACAGCCTCCTGTGGGGGAATGTAAATGCAAGCTAAGCTAGCTATTGAAGTTATTGAGTGGTTGTATTCAAGATCTGAGGTCGAGATTTGTCTAGCTCAAGAGCTCAATGGTGGGAAAAGGGTGGTCGGATGTACGTAGTCTTACACCTAGTTAACACAGGAAGGTTGTTTTCTAAATTTTAATGTCAGCTTTCTTCAAGGATCATAATCCATAACCAAAGAACAATGAGGTTTTGGCTCCATTGGAAATGGAAATTGTGGCTCACTTAACATTGGTAAAAAAAACCAAGGGCCTCTTGGAATAAGAAGGGCGGTCTCAAAAGACCCTAAAATCCCAACTTTAAGAATCAGCTAGAATACAGATAGGATCGCTAGAAAAAAAAAACATGGAAGTAATACAGTATCTTTTTTGTCAGAAATATACTCACATTGGCAGGATTCATGGAAGGTCCTGTATAACCGGAACCAAGAACCACCAAAGTGACTGTAGCCATCGCAAGCAACCATGTCTTCACAAGGGACCCCCCAGGGACTTTGAGAAGAATAATGAGGACATTCAAGCTTATAAGAAAAGTCAACACCCCTTCTGCTGCCGCTGCAGTATGCAAATCCACTTTAATAGAAGGTCCACCCAACATGTGTTTGTACTGACTTGGCATCACTTCTGAGATTGCCCAAGCACCACCAACAGCACCAGCAGCCTGCAAAATGACATAGTAATATCTTTGATAGTGTCTACCACATCTGGATTTCACAAATATAACATTACCCCAACGCCTCAAAAGGCTCCTGTCCTATGTCGAAGTAAGGGTTTTCCGAAGTACACAACATCACCCTCATCTTGAACACACAAAGCCTGTTTCAAAAGGTGATCAGTGGTGAAAATTATGTCGGAAATTGCACCGACAATACACTAGGTCACCATACTAAACGGCACTTAAATTAGTGACCCTAAACAACCAGTAAAAATAAATCTGAGCCGAATTGTATGACCAAATTGAATAGCAATCTGAATGCTTACGTCTTTTATAACTATTGTTTGCCGATATGACGGAATCTTAAAATCTTACAAAGTCTTAACTATTAGTAGAATATGCTAAATTCCCTCCGTATAAGATAGATCAATACCTTCGCCAACTTAATCTAATGTTCACACTAGTAACCTACACCATTTACTGAGAAAGTGAAAATCTTGTCTCTTCCCTTGACATAAAGATCTGTCCAAAAGACTAAGCTACGACTCTATTCTATCCTTGTACCCTTAAATTTGGCCGATCTCCCGAGACAATGATTCAACATTCCTAGGTCTTCGCCCACTAGAAACAAGAGAGGTTTGAGAAGAAATAAACTTAACCCATAAGGCCATGACTCGTCAATTCATCATTACAAAATTCAACTCAGTTTTAAAATGATCATGGTTGATGTTCCACTGACCAATTAAATCCCTAAACACTTGAATTGACACACTTAATTGAAACCCCGCCCGAACTCCCAAACAATTATCAACAAACACAATCCTTAAGGAACGAAAACCCCATCAGAGCACTCCCAAGTCCCAATTGAATGCCCAATCCACAAGTCAACCACGCTTATTAAATATCCCCCCATAACGGATCCAAAACTTGATCCTATGAAGACACAAGCAATCCAATGGACAGTCTCTTTCGAGTCTTCTCCGAACTTCTCCCCTCACAAACCGCAACTCAATATATATGATAGCCATTGCATTTGTGACCCATTTAAGCAAAAACAGAAGACATTCTAATTTGGGTGGGAGAAGCAAAGGTTAAAGAGAAGACAAGAAAGAAAAGGGTCCATTAAAAAAGAACCTGAGCAGGGAAACGAAGGGCCATGGAAAAGAGAGAATCCTGAGTAAGACCAGCAGCGTAAAAAGCGGCGGTACCAGTAGGATTAAAACTAGCACCACCAAGTAACTGACCCACAAAAGTAAAGATAAAAACCAAAGTAGCAACAATGGCAGTAGTAATGACAAGAGTGAATGAACCCTGAACCCCAATAGAAGTAGAAATTAAGTAAGTAAAGAGGCCGATTGTGGACGCCGAAAACACCCACATGGCGGTTAATATACCGTCTGCTATTGCTAGTTTAATCGCCACTGCCGTCGTCGTGGCCGCCATGTGGTGGGGTTTGGTTGGGTGGTAAGTAAGTGTGATATTGTTGAATTTTGGTTGTGATTGGATGGGGAGAGAAGGGGTTGTTAAGTAGAGAGTAATTTGGGAGTTGGGAGATTGGTTGGTTTTAATTTGGTTTACACCTCTTTTGTTGCTCTTCTACCTCACTTATTTTACTAAAATGTCAGTCTATATTCCATGAATATACAATAATTCAAAAATAAAAATAAAAATCAATTCAATAATTCATGATTGTGTTGTGTTTAATGTCTACTAGTCTTAAACCCGTGCAAATTGCACGGGTTTGCTATTTAGTTTGCTTTTTCAAAATTAGTTATTATAAGAAAACTAAAAAATAATTAAACCGTATTCAATATGGCTTTTTGTCACATTTATTCGATATCGTTTTTATATTAAAACTGCATCAAATGTACAAAACTCATATTATTAAAATCGGATATCGCTTCATATACTTATAAAGTTGTGAGAAAACCGTAGTGTATATTTTTGCTGAGCCCTACCATCTATAAGCTTATGAAAATATACATTTTGGGTTCCATACGATAATCTGAAATAGGTTGATATACATTATCACCCAACAATAATTAATATAGTACAGAGTATTGTTTTTCGGTTCGGTCATGTACTTTGCAATTCGCATATATGGTGTAAGATGGTCGTATAAGTTCCTTGCAAAATTAAGGTAAGCCTTTTTTAAGGTGACGGTATCCATATTATTATTAAAACGGGTTAAATTTTACCCCATAATACATATGATCATATGGACAAAATCTTTTACGTTTCCCTATGTATTTAATTGCACGGGTATGCTATTTCACTAAACTATATATAATAATAAAAAGACAAACTAATCATCTATCCCCATGCCACATCAACATTTTCAATTATTTACACAACCCACCTCCACATTACCAAATCATTTATTAGCAAAAAAAAAAAAAACAATTAAAAAAAGCATTATATAACACCATTAAACTCTTATTTGAGAAAACAAAAAAAGTAAATGTTAAATAATTTGTAGCATTAAATACAAACTAAAACACCACAAATTTTAAAATTTGTCTTTCACAAAAAATTTAGAGAGACGGTCTCAATATCGTTATTGAGAGACCTCTCACATGATGGGGGAGTTATTTATTTTTGTTTTCTATGTTATGTCTTTCACTAATTTAGTGGAAGACGTTCTCTCATGAGACCTACTGTTTTTGGATTTTATTGTGAAATAAGTTATCCCGCAAAAAAAAATCACATTATATCACTATAATTTTATTGCGTTTGTAAATGGTATCATCTCTTACTAACTTTAGGACCCGTGTAAAATGGCACGGGCATATAAATTGAACATATAAATAAGCTTTTAATATTTTGTTGTTACAACGACATATTAATTTAATTGTGCAATATTATGTTGATAATTGTACCCGTTAATTTAAATGAATAGGATACACATAAAAAGAACTTGAAAAATAAAATAACATATTTTTTTTTTCATATAACGTACTTCAAATATTATATACTCAAAAATGCGAACATGTTTGACACTAATGAGGGTACAATCATGCGTAACTTTACAATTAATCTCAAAGACACTCGTGATTTTCACGGGTGCAAAAGCTAGTTGTTATTAAGAAAAGTATCAAAAAAATATGATTAATATTAAAAGGCCTTCAAATATTTTAATCAATTTGATAAAGAGGATATAAGCCATATGTAATAAAGAGGACAGTTTTAAACCCGTGCAATTTACACGGGTATGCTATTTGAAATTTTGTAATTTAAAAAACATAAATATTTAAGATAAATTACTACTTTAATTATCTTTTTTATTTTAAAGCTAAAGCGGTAAAATATCTCTAGTATTTCTAATTTGTAATACAACAACTGCTGCTATTCCTACTAAGGCATATGATAATAAGTTAAGTAGAGAAAGATTTTCAATATTATATCACTAATTATGGAAACTATGAGTTTCAACTCTAATTTATCATGATATATTCTCAACAAACTTTCCCTAATTAGTTTATTATCCTATATTCTACTTGTCTCATGGTAAATATAAATTTCAACTCTTCAGTTCCCTTTTGCCTATTTCTTCTCCCAAGAATTATTATATCATATATTCTACTTGTAATCATTTATCTTTTTCATTCTCAAGTAAATTTACAACTATCCCATGGAATCAAAGTTAATCCAAATTATTAAAAAAAAAAAAAGTAATAAACTTCCCTACTTAGTTTTTTCTAGTAATTTTTATTTCAGCAAGTCTCTCTTGTGACGGACATATCTGTTATAAGTTTGCGACGGGTCAAGTAATACCCATGTGGTTAGATAAAATAAAACAGATTGCTACTTCCTAGATATTCTGCTTTGTCTTATCTACCTCACATGGATAATATCTGACCCATCGCAAGATTGCAACAGATATACCTGTCACAAATGAGAATTTGTGTTTTTAGTGGACTTAGTTTTTATGTTGACGGAGCCCGTAAACCCACAGCTATATCATTTGACCCAAAATACCACAACTAAGAAATCTACCTCATGTCATATACTCCCTCCCAGTCACTATAATGTTCCCTCTTTCCCAAAACGGATTATTCAAGTAATGTTCCCCTTTCTATTTTTAGAAACTTTTACTCTTATTTTATTCATTTCTCTCTCCTATCACCAAACCCCACACAACTCTTTTACTCCTATTTTATTACTTTCCTTTATGTTTTAGCCCCACAATTCTTTATTTAACTACTAATAATTCATCCATCTCTCCTACCACCAACCCCACACAACTCTTTTACTAATATTTTAATACTTTTACTTAAGTATCGTGCCCATATCAAAGGGGAACATTATAACGACTGAGAGGGAGTATATATATAATCACTCTCATTAACCCTCACTCCTCAATACTATACTCAATTCCACTTCCGCCGTCATCTCATACAATTTACCATATTCAATATCCACTCATCATCTTGATTTACACTACTCTCCATCCCTCCCTCCCTCCTTTGTAGTTGCTCATTCTTTATCTCCATACATTAAGATAAGATTAAGATTATATTAGTATTTCTGCTAAACCATTTTTTTCAAAGAAGGAGTCTTTTTGTATCACTATTTTGTACGATTTCACTCCTTCTTTTTTCGATTTTGCAATTTATTTACGTTTTAAAATGTTTTGAACCTTTTTTTTTATAGATTATATATGTGCATATTCGTTCTTAAGATTTTCAAGTTTGTAGATCTAGTGAATAATTGTGATTGATAATGTCAATGTTTTTTATTCCCGTTTTTTTATTCGTTTTTTTTTTTCCATTTTATAAATCATTTTGGTGTTTTTCCTTAAATTAATAAGAGTTGTAACTATTAAAAGCATTCCTTTATTATATTTTTATTTCCTACAGAGCACATACTGAGTATAAATATAAATGTTGAAATTGTGCATATTTAATTTTTAATATTCAGTATACTCCGTATTTAGTAGTGTAAATCAAGATGCAGAATTCGTTGTGACAACAGTCATGAAATAAAATTGACAAATTAATTAATTGAAATAATTGTTGTAATTATAATGATGTGAATTTTATACTTACTGTAAAACTTAAGTCATATTATGTAGCATGTAACTTGTAATTGAACATTGAACTTCTCAGTTCTCATAGAGAAGGAACAATCAAGTTGTACATAATTAATTTGTTTAAGCAACGTGGGCACTAAAATTTAGCAAAGAAAAACTGTCCGTTGAATTGTTGACTTTAAACCACAGAGCGCCACGTAAGCTCTGTGGTTGTTCGTTTAATAGATAGGATTAAACATCCTAACTCAATTTTTGTGTCATCCATTCTCTCCTACCTATATCTTATCCACCAAAATTTCGAGTTTACATATTTAAGTCCTATTATATCTTATCCAGGTTTATTGTAGAAACTATGAATTATACTAATGAAAAGGATTTGTTTAAGGAACCTAAAACGGAAATGTAAAAAAATAAATGACTCAGATAGTTAAACTCATCATTTAAAATCTTTGTCTTAAATACTTAACTTTCAATCGTAGAAATGATTTTACCGAATAACTATTGACATTAATAAAGTTAAAATATCCATCTCATTAACAACGATAAAAGTATTAAAAGTTAATTTTTCTGATTAAGCCTTCTATAACCCATAAGATCATTTATTCCAATTTTTAGTATAAAATATAACATTTATCTTTCTTAAAAAAACACATGGGCCACACTTTAAATAGTACTCCATTCATACCACACCAATAGTAACATTGAGAATCTTGCCACTATTCATGATCGTAGGGAATCTTCGATATTATTCTTAATCTATAAGAGGAAATATAGTCATGTGAGATCTTGTTTGATTTATCGTCATGAATGCTATAGGAATATCAAATTTTTATAATTTTTAATAATGTATAACTAAAGATATTCACGTTGTAAAATGTATCTCGACAAGTGTGAAAAAGTCAATGTTATCATTGATGGGGTATAGAGGGAGTATAAATTGATTACAAGAGGAAAAAAACATACTTTTGTAAGATAAGATCTTCTCCGACCTGCATCAAAGAAACAGATTCCTAAAATGGACGAACCATACCAAAGGTAACATACTCTAAATGGCATATTTTTGGACAATATAATCCTTATACCCTCCTCATAGTTACACAAATGCCATCATGTGGCCCACCCACTAACTCCTTATTTAACTCACCTAAACCCATTTAATAATACCCACTACCCATGTGGCCCACTCACCAATCTTTCCATCTTTGCCCCTCCTTTTTACCTCTTTTCTTAAATAACCCATTTTTCACCATGTTACCTTTCGTCTGGGTCGGAGGGAGTACTAAGTAAAGGTGTTGGTGTGATCAAATGAAAAAGAACATTATGTATATGAAATATACCTAAAATTCAACGTGAATAGAAAATAGATGTGATTAAAAGCGTGCCTGAATTTCTAACATATAGAGTACTTTACACCCCTCTGTCCTACACGAGGAGTCAGGATTTATGGTTAGGTTGCGAAAAATTCCAACGGAGATAAACAAGTAATGACATAAGATAAACTCAAAATATTCGAAACTTTTAGCTAAAAATTGTGAGATTTCATTTTCCAGCGGGGGCGGGTCCCCCTCTAAATCCGTTATTGATTGAGTTTGTCTTAATCATTTCTTTATCTTTGATTACAATATCATATAAAAGATAAACAATATTAAGACGGAAAGAGTCTAATTTAGGTCCTCCGCTCACCATCTAAGTCGACTTCATTCGGCAATGATCACACAGCGGTAGTGCGGTGCCAATTGACACTTTAACAGATTTAGTTATCAAATATGGACCCCTTAATTTAATTTCAAGATCAATCAACCCGAATTAATCAATCCAAATATTCAACGGATAGAAAGACCCGTGAACAACTGTAACCGAAACTCGATACAAAAAAAAAAAAAAAAAAAAAAAAAAAAAAAAAAAGCACAAAACAAACCTGGGCAGGGAAACGGAGTGCCATAGAGAAAAGAGTATCACCAGGAAGACCAGCAGTATAAAACATAGCATTACCAGTAGGATTAAAACTAGCACCACCAAGCATCAGCGCAATGGCATCAAATATAACGATATGAACCGAAATAATCAACGCAAGAATCAAATGTATCCAATTACTCGTCACTTCCACACCCACTGCCTCCGCTATCACCGTTGCTGCGATCCCGAACGCTGACGAGCAAAATAGCCATGCGAAGGTTATTATCAAGTCTCCTATGGCTACTTTTATCGCCCCTGTTTTCGACGCCATTTTTTTGTGTTTATTTTGTATTGATTGATTGAGTGAATTAGGGAATTAGGGATGAAGGTGGGAATTTAGGGATGGGATGTGGGTGATCATGATCTGGGTTTGGTTAGTTAGTTATCAACTGGAAGAAACAATGGTGGAAAATATTATAACATATTTGATGCGATGTCGTATGTTAAGGTTTGTTATTGGATCATTGATTGTGACTTTGCCAGATGTAATGTGTGTGGGGGTAACATGATTTTGGTATTCATGGATCGACGTCGGTACCAAATGTTGTTCGTAAATTCTGTAGCAGCAAAGAATTACGAAAGGAATAAAAATGCAGTGACGAAATAAATGCCAAAGATCAGAAATACCGACAGAGGAAAGGTAGTGACACGGCATTTTAACCGCCCTTAAAACTATTTCTCCGGTACGACCGTGGTGGCGATCAGCACTGACCGGTAGTCCCCAAGGTTTACACTACTGCCGCCTTACAAACTCGCCCACTCAAGAATGTAAGGCCTGGAACGACATTAATACTTTACCCAGAAAATAGATAGAGATAGACGAGAGCGAAAGAAGAGAGTATTGTTTTTGTTGTGTATTATTGAGGCAGTGGAGTCAGCTATTTATAATAGCAGAGGAACCAGAAATCGACTCCAGCAAAACAGGAGTCGAGGCTGGTAGTGGGGAGAAAAAATCTCACCCACTAACAATCGTGTGATGATCGATTCAACAGACGAATCTGGACAGAAACTGCACACAACCAAAAACAAACTCACCCGGATCCAAAAAGATAGGCCAAGCCCGCCGCAGGCGATTGCCAAATCCCGAATCCCGAATCACGAATCCGGATCCGGGCTCGGGCACGGCGCACGCGCGCGCGTGTGCGAGCTGAATTAAGCACTTCGCAAGTCTTAGCAAAAGACTCCCACAACCCACTAGTGATAGGGTGAGGAGAGTGAGTACATATAAACCCACAACACTCTCATTTCCTCACCAATGTGGGATAATTGAAAAAACACTCTAAGGCAAAAAGCCCCTATTTTTCCAACAATCCCCCACTAGGGGCGCCAGAGACAGAGAAAGGAATTTCTGGGTAAAGGAAGGATTGGATACTTAGGTATCAATATCTTTCGATTTGAATTGACACTTTAGTGAAATGAGGAAACAACGTACTTACAGCGAGAGAATATCTTGCGATTTGAATTCCTGGCTGAGCTTCGGTCAATACCCCCCACAACACATATCATACCTTCAGAATTAAGATCGTTCCGCGTTCCTAAGTGCAACGCGCTCTTTAGAGCTATGCGTTTACCTCGGTACTAATAGATGTGTTCAGAAGACTTCTCATAGTCTTATAATCTTTACACCTACGTAGGTGGCTCAAGTGCTTCTTAATAGCACTTCTCACATGAGCCATTAAGGACCTAAGTCCAACCTAGTGTATAATTCATCAAGTGCGTCTCAAAAGCACCACCATAAAGGCTATGAATCATACTACGCCATAGGAATGAAACTTTGGACCTAGTCAATCTCAACCTTGACTTAAGGACCTAAGCCCCATTCCCCTCGACGTATTAACGACTAATCTCTTAGTCAACCCCTTAGTAAAGGGATCAGCAAGATTACTTTCGGACTTCACATAGTCCACAGTAATCACTCCATTCCCAAGGAGTTGTTTAACTGCAGCATGCCTTATTCGCATGTGTCTCTTTTTCGAATTGTAGACACTATTCTTTGCAACGCCAATAACAGCTTTCGAGTCACACAGCATGGAGACCGGTGTCAGCCGTCCTCCCCATACTGGTACATCAGCCAATAGGTTTTTCAACCAATCAGCTTCTTGTCCTGCCAACTCAAGAGCTATGAACTCCGACTCCATGGTAGAGCGTGCAATACAAGTCTATTTGGAAGACTTCCATGATATAGCACCTCCACCCATGGTGAAGACATAACCACTAGTAGAACAAATCTCATCGTTACTGCAGAACCCGCTTTGCATCACAATATCCTTCTAACACAAAGCAGAAATTTAGCATAATGCAAACACAGATCAACTGTTCCTCTTAGGTATTTTAGCAAACGACGAAGAGCATTCCAATGTTCATTACCAGGGTTATGAGTATAACGACTCAGTCTACTAACTGCATATGCAATATCTGGTCGAGTACAGTTCATAAGAAACATCACACTCCCTAGGATTTTAGCATACTCTTCTTGGGAAACACTGTTACCCAAGTTTTTACTCAAATGTATACTAGAGTCATAGGGTGTTCTAGCAGGCACAACATCAAAACAGTTAAACTTTTTCAACACTTTTTCAACATAATGAGATTGACTCAAAGAAATTCCATTGGAGTTTCGGATAACCTTAACTCCTAGGATAACATCAGCTTCTCCTAAGTCCTTCATCTCAAAGTGTGATGACAGAAATTCTTTGGTTTTAATTATCACATCTAAATTATTACCAAAAATAAGCATGTCATCCACATATAGGCATATAATAACGCAATCAGATTCTATCACTATGGAGTAAACACATGAATCAGAATTGTTAATCATAAAGCCATTACTCATCAAAGTGTTGTTGAATTTCTCATACCACTGTTTGGGTGCTTGTTTCAGTCCATAAAGTGACTTGCTCAGTTTACACACTTTATTCTCTTGACCCTTAACCACAAACCCTTCAGGTTGCGACATGTAGATCTCTTCCTTTAGCTCACCATTCAAAAAGCGCTTTTAACATCCATCTGATGTATAATAAGGTTATGAATAGCAGCTAAAGCGACAAGAGTTCTTATAGTCGAAATTTTGGTCACAGGAGAATAGGTATCAAAAAAATCAATGCCCTTCTTTTGTGTAAAGCCTCTAACTACAAGTCTAGCTTTGAACCTTTCTATTGTACCGTCGTTCTTATTTTCTTTTAAAGATCCATTTACTCGTAATGGGTTTATCGCCTTTAGGTAAATCAAACTCCCAAGTCCGATTAGAAACAATAGAATCAAGTTCACTTTTAATAGCATCTTTCCAAAAATTAGCATCAATAGATTTCATTGCCTCACTATAAGTTTTTGGGTCATCCTCTATTAAAAAAGCTGAAACAAACTCATCACTTGCACAAACAGAGTATCCATATTCAGATAAATGTGTTGTAACATAATCACTATAATCCTTTGGACATCTAGGTCTTTTACTCCTCCTAGGTTCAACAGCATGATCAATAGGAGTGCTACTACAACTAGCATGAGAAGACATATCAACAGATGCAACAGGTAAGGAAGTAGATGAAACAACATTTTTCTGAAAAGGGAAAACATGCTCAAAAAATTCGGCATCTCTAGTGTAACACCCGCGAATTCCTCATTTTTGACATTTATAAATTATTTAACCGTTCCATTAATTTATTTTATATTTTAAATTATTTAAATTAATTAATCTCGCTTTAAACATAATTTTTATAAAGGTTGCATTTTTATAAGCTTGTTTGTATAAGAATATATATATATATGTTAGTCGGATAATAATAGTAACGGTAATAATAATAATAATAATTCCCGTCTTAAATTATAGTAGGTTTAAGACGAATTTCCGTCTGTTAAAGACCGTCACATTTCACTTCTGAATAAGTTAAACCCGAACCAATCACAAGTCGACAACTCGTATCTACCCTTTTTAACTTATTATTATTATTATTATTATTATTATTATTTTAAACCCCACCATCCCATCCCATTCCTTTTTTTCGAAACAGCATACACAGCAACAATAATGCAGGCACTCAGTGACAAAACAAGCCATGAACTCGCCTGAATCATCCCTCATTCAACCCCAGATCCCGCCTCCATTCTCAACCAAATTTGATAAATTTTACACCAATAGCTTTCCCATCTCGTCCTCCTTCTTTATATGTAAGAAAGAGCCAAGCTTTCATCCTATTTCAATTCGGCCGTCTTACAAAGGATTCGGATTTTGGGTTAATTTCTTCTATTTTTTGGGTTTCGAGTCATCCTTGGGCGATTCCGCAGACGTTTAGGAGAGCAAAAAGGTAACGGTGATAGGTTACTCGACAAATGTCGAAATTTCCGTCTTTTGTGTCATTTTATATGCTCTTGTTTGATAAAGTTTGATCCTTTATGTTTTTCTCATTTGTATGATAAATTCCATCTCAAAGTAAATGTTTGAATTAGGCTGTTTTTTTTATGCGCTCTTCATTTAGACGGATTTTGTGCTGAAGTTTAGTTGAACACGAATCAAGTTGAGCTTGTCGCACGGATTCCATTGGGTCTCATACTCTAATCTGTCCAATTGTAGCAAGGAAAGAGCTAACCCTTGGTTTCACTAAACCGTATCACCGCTTGTTCTCACTTTGTTCTTAATTTATTTTAGAAGTTATATTCATTTTAGTTTTGATTTATTTTGGGAGTACTGTTGAGTCTGACGATGAATAGGGTAAGCTTAAGCATCAAGGCATAAAATTATAATGACAACATCTGCTTCCATTATCCACAATTGAGTTGGTAGTAAAAAGCACATCTTTTCTTTTACCACAACTTCTTTAGACGGGGCAAGATGATCATTTTACTACATTTGATTTCTCGAAACGCAATGAATTTACCAGTTGCTTTATACTGACTTTCATCCTGAAATTTAGCCGCTTTTTTGGTGCCAATATGAGACGGCTCATTACTTTGTTTTGGGATAGCTTTGGGTAAGTTGTCGGGACTGTTTTTAGGTTGTCCTTGAGACGCTTTTATAGGGCATTCAGGACTGTTTTTGGTCGTGAAAATGGTACTTTGTTGGGACCGGTGTTCTTTGCTTAAAAATACAGGTTTTGTGATGAAATTTTGAGACGACTACCTGCTGAGTTTTGGGACCTTTTGTGTGTGTTCATTGGACCGTTTATTAGGACTGTTTTGGCACGGGTTCTAAGCAGAAATGTGGGCTGTTTTGAGACAGTCGAGCATGGGTTTAGGTGGTTGATTCGGGTAGTTACATGGCTGAGATAGGTAGTTGTTCAGCTATGGCCTGGCCGTGGCCTACTGTTGGCCTGGCCGTGGCCTGGCAGCAGCCTGGCAATGGTTCGGCAGTGGCCTGGCTGTGGCCTAGGCAGTGGCCTAGCTAGTCACAGGTTTGAGGCCGTGTGTGGTTGGTTGTGAGGCCGAGCGTGAGGCTGCCAAACTAGCTTTTGAGTCGTGTATATAAATTGTTTTGGCGCTAGTTGGCTTATTTAAATTATTATTAATTCCCGTCTCATGCTCTATATAACTTAATTCGTTAAATATCGTCCGTTCATATATTTTTCTCACATTAATTATAAAAGTGGAATTTATTATTTATTCAAGTCAAAATTCGATGAAATGTCTCACTTACCTATAATATGAATTTTTAATCCGTTCATTCTCATTTATTTATCGTATCTCAAATATGAGTGAATTATTCTACTTATTTAATTAAATTGAGTCATTTATAATTGGATGCTTGTTTTGCTTATTATAAATGGTTCATCTCCATTTGCTTACATTTTTATTCAAGTGACAAATATTGAGGAAATGGGTTACTTATTCATATTCATGATTATGATTTGGCATGAAATGTCTCACTTGGATTATCATCGGTTCATTACATGTAGTAGTCTTTTTCCAAGTTGATTCGTATCGCTTGGTTGAGTCGTATTCTTATGATAACGCCTTTATGCTATACCGTATTGCTTGGACTTATCTTTACGCCTCTTTCGGATCGTCCCGCCGATTGTGGGTTTAGCTCATATCTTCCGCCTCTTTCGACCGTTCGCCGATTGTGGGTTCTCGATTTCCGATCTGTCTTGAGTCTTGGATGCGGACTGTTCGCCGCATGTCGAATCGGGGACCGTTCGCCCCGAGAGTCTCGCGATTTAGACTAGGACTGAGTCTTGGGAGTACCATTGTCGTCCTACCAGGGGAATTATATATTTATATATGAGTAGTAAAGGTCTTGCTTGGTTATAGATATTGGTAGTTGTCTTTCATGACAAGAGTTATGCCTTGTGTTGTTTGTCTTGGTCGTATCGGATACTAGGGGTGAGCTATAAGCCCTCTAGTTGCGGTATGATCGTCGGGATTGATGATCCCATCCGTTCTTATGGTGAGATGCAAGCCATAAGTATGAATGTGACATTAGTAGCCACGTCCCGTGCAATGTTTGCTAAGTGGTTTTCCAAGTAATGGCTACAGTTTCTATTCTTGTAAATTGCATTGGTTGATCTCTTACTTAACTGCTTCACATGATTCGGATTCTAATCTCACATCTACGTTGAATTTCCTTGAAATGCGTGCTTTGGTATAGATTACCGCATTCTTGCCTTTCATATTATTTAATTGTCTCACATAAATAGTTTAATCGTTATCATGCTAATGTTGATCTATCTTGTTCCATCTCATTTAATTGCCATGTTTAAACATAAACTTGATATCCATATTTTTGTAAGAGTCTGACATGACTTACCTGTTTTAGTTCTTTGTTATGTTCGTTTCGACATTTTGTGGCTGGGAGAACCTTGAGTTACTCCCCACTGACTGTGGCGTTCATGTTTACATGAATGACAGGTATTAGTGGTGCATTCATGGGGTGAAGACTTGTGTGAGCTAGCGAGCACTTTGGCCTTGTAGTCGGTTTATTAGGATTGTTTAGACTCACCTTTTATTGTATTATCATTCGAGGGATATATTTTCCCTCACCTTGACTATCACGTTTGTATAATTTAAACTTTATTTCCGCATTCTTTATTTGTGTTTTGTATTTTAATGAACCCGCGCTTTGAATTTTAAAAGTTTCAAAAATCTCCTACTTTCCGCTTAAATATAAGTTATGTATTCCGCATTATCGCGGGGTGTCACAGTTGGTATCGGAGCCTATGTTGCTCCCGACGCACACACGTGTACCCCAAACTTAAATGTGAACTTGATCTTAAATAATGAATGAGAGATGGGTAGACTTAAGGACCTAAGGTGGTAGTCTGTAGTGTGTTTGCTCTTTGTTAGGTCCTAACATGTTTGTTGATTGTCATTTAATAATTGTTATGCCCGTGGATCAATGACCGTGAACTTACCTACATGAGGATCAAGATTTGGTGTCTATTGCCGGGGATTGAAGAATTGTTCAACCTTTGAAGAATGCTTCTACTTCCTCAGAGATATTTCTCTTTCTTTGTATACCTTGCCTTACTCTTTATCTCTTGGTGTTTATCCTTCTTCTAAACTCTCTTCTGTTTTACTTTGAAAACAACTCTTGTATCTCTCAACTTGTCCTTTGTCTCTTGCTCATCCTCCCTTAACGCCTTTTGGATAGTTCTCCTTCTTTTGTGAGATATTAATTTTGGCTGGATAATTTGGCTTTGTGGAGTTTTCTTGTGATTGACCCATAACCCTTGGTTTTGAGAGGATGTGATGTTAGAAAGACTAGATAGTGTGATGTGACATGCTTAGTGATTCTTATACCTAGTTCCTTGAGTATAATTGATCGGTGGAATTCTGTGGGTTAAGTGTGAGTTGCCTATGATACTAAGATTATGGAACTTGGCCTTGTTGTTTATACTTGGAAGTTTGAGTTGAGCTCGAGGTTAGCATAGTCGGTATACTTTTGGGAGTGTTACGATGATTATATAAGAACCATGTTAGGTGAGAGTTGTTGCTAGTTTTGGAATCTCATTTGGGTATTCACCTTGCGGTAATGAGGATTAGTAGCCAGAGTTCTTGAGATGTAATTATAAGTTAGGATCGATAGAGGTTGAGATGAGTTGGATGTTTTGGGTGGTTGTCTCGTGATTTGGAGAATGTCACCATCTATGCTTTAGGTTTCGAGAGTATAACAAGATCTCCTTGGGATGATAGAATATGCAAAAGAACTTTTGAATTTGGATTTTGATTGAGAGTTTTACCATTTTGAGAAACTTATGGTTGACACTAGTTGGATATGAGTATAGCTTTGTTAGAAGCTTTGACCTTGATCTCGTGGAGGTTGTTTGTAGATGTTTGAGAATTTGGAGTGATGAAATCACACTTATTATGAAGTACCTTGTTTCATGGAATGACTTAGGATGAAGTAACATAAGTGTTTTGAGGAAATCCTTGGGAGAGATGTGGTTATAAGTTTTGTTGTTAGGAAGTTTTCGGAACCGTTTAAGATGATGAGGTTATTTAAGGTTTGAGTACCGCGTTTTCTTGTTGCCTAATCTTCTTTCTTCTTTGACCATAAGCGTTACCGTTCATACCTCTTCCTCTTGTTTCATCTTGCTCCTCCTTTAAACTTGATACTCATAACCTATGAAACTCTATCTTTGACATCCTTGTTGACTTTACTTCGAATCCTACCATAGGAAGTTCATCCTAGTTCTTTTATTAGTTAAGTTTGAACTCTCTTAGCGTACCTTGCATTTATGATATCTAAGTTATTTTCTTTTCGTACAATTTCTAAACGTTTCAAGTTATCATTTTTGGTTCATTGTTAAAAATTTATATTATTTTTACAAAATCTTACCTATTTTAAAAGGTTCGAAAATGAAAATTTGATTTAGTTCCCTATCTGTTCCTTGAGTGTAAAATTATTTATCATGATTCTAATTGCTAAATCCGAGATTTCTTTAAATTTTATCCAATTTCTGTTAACTTTGATCTATTTATGATTTCTTTGTCAAGGTTTAACATTATACTTTCAGGAATTTAACTCCCTTTTGAGTTTAAAAGTGAAACCTTTATTTCCATTTTGGCTTTTGCAAAAGAAAAATTTGAGTGGATTACCTTTTCTTTTGATTTTAACGTTGATCGGATGTTAGAACTCGTTATTAGAGACGTTTAATAACTTGTTCTACGCTTGTCGGCGAATTGATTTTGTTTTAAATTTGTCTTTGACTTGGAAAGTTAGCGTTCTTGTGTGCACGACAAGAGCAATTTCGTTCCATGAATGAGACTTATACTTTTGAAAGCTCTTCATTAATGTTTTTGAAAGTATTTGATTTTTGATTTATGCAAATGATTTGATATTCGATCTTATCCTTGATTTGGAACGTGATGTTCTTGAATGCGTAACGAGAACACTTCCGTTCCTTTGATCCTTTAATAAGAATCTGGTTCTGTCGGAAAATTTTATTTGAAACTTTTGAAGGAATTTTAATCCTTACGATAAGTAACCTTTTAAATGTTTTGGTTACCAATTTCAAAAGTCCAGTTTTATTTTTATAACCTTTCATTTCTACTTTCAAGTTTCGAGGACGAAACTTTTTAAAAGGTGAGGTGATTGTAACACCCGCGAATTCCTCATTTTTGACATTTATAAATTATTTAACCGTTCCATTACTTTATTTTATATTTTAAATTATTTAAATTAATTAATCTCGCTTTAAACATAATTTTTATAAAGGTTGCATTTTTATAAGCTTGTTTGTATAAGAATATATATATATGTTAGTCGGATAATAATAGTAACGGTAATAATAATAATAATAATTCCCGTCTTAAATTATAGTAGGTTTAAGACGAATTTCCGTCTGTTAAAGACCGTCACATTTCACTTCTAAATAAGTTAAACCCGAACCAATCACAAGTCGACAACTCGTATCTACCCTTTTTAACTTATTATTATTATTATTATTATTATTATTATTATTATTATTATTATTATTTTAAACCCCACCATCCCATCCCATTCCTTTTTTTTCGAAACAGCATACACAGCAACAATAATGCAGGCACTCAGTGACAAAACAAGCCATGAACTCGCCTGAATCATTCCTCATTCAACCCCAGATCCCGCCTCCATTCTCAACCAAATTTAATAAATTTTACACCAATAGCTTTCCCATCTCGTCCTCCTTCTTTATATGTAAGAAAGAGCCAAGCTTTCATCCTATTTCAATTCGGCCGTCTTACAAAAGATTCGGATTTTGGGTTAATTTCTTCTATTTTTTGGGTTTCGAGTCATCCTTGGGCGATTCCGCAGACGTTTAGGAGAGCAAAAAGGTAACGGTGATAGGTTACTCGACAAATGTCGAAATTTCCGTCTTTTGTGTCATTTTATATGCTCTTGTTTGATAAAGTTTGATCCTTTATGTTTTTCTCATTTGTATGATAAATTCCATCTCAAAGTAAATGTTTGAATTAGGCTGTTTTTTTATGCGCTCTTCATTTAGACGGATTTTGTGCTGAAGTTTAGTTGAACACGAATCAAGTTGAGCTTGTCGCACGGATTCCATTGGGTCTCATACTCTAATCTGTCCAATTGTAGCAAGGAAAGAGCTAACCCTTGGTTTCACTAAACCGTATCACTGCTTGTTCTCACTGTTCTTAATTTATTTTAGAAGTTATATTCATTTTAGTTTTGATTTATTTTGGGAGTACTGTTGAGTCTGACGATGAATAGGGTAAGCTTAAGCATCAAGGCATAAAATTATAATGACAACATCTGCTTCCATTATCCACAATTGAGTTGGTAGTAAAAAGCACATCTTTTCTTTTACCACAACTTCTTTAGACGGGGCAAGATGATCATTTTACTACATTTGATTTCTCGAAACGCAATGAATTTACCAGTTGCTTTATACTGACTTTCATCCTGAAATTTAGCCGCTTTTTTGGTGCCAATATGAGACGGCTCATTACTTTGTTTTGGGATAGCTTTGGGTAAGTTGTCGGGACTGTTTTTAGGTTGTCCTTGAGACGCTTTTATAGGGCATTCGGGACTGTTTTTGGTCGTGAAAATGGTACTTTGTTGGGACCGGTGTTGCTGCTTAAAAATACAGGTTTTGTGATGAAATTTTGAGACGACTACCTGCTGAGTTTTGGGACCTTTTGTGTGTGTTCATTGGACCGTTTATTAGGACTGTTTTGGCACGGGTTCTAAGCAGAAATGTGGGCTGTTTTGAGACAGTCGAGCATGGGTTTAGGTGGTTGATTCGGGTAGTTACATGGCTGAGATAGGTAGTTGTTCAGCTATGGCCTGGCCGTGGCCTACTGTTGGCCTGGCCGTGGCCTGGCAGCAGCCTGGCAATGGTTCGGCAGTGGCCTGGCTGTGGCCTAGGCAGTGGCCTAGCTAGTCACAGGTTTGAGGCCGTGTGTGGTTGGTTGTGAGGCCGAGCGTGAGGCTGCCAAACTAGCTTTTGAGTCGTGTATATAAATTGTTTTGGCGCTAGTTGGCTTATTTAAATTATTATTAATTCCCGTCTCATGCTCTATATAACTTAATTCGTTAAATATCGTCCGTTCATATATTTTTCTCACATTAATTATAAAAGTGGAATTTATTATTTATTCAAGTCAAAATTCGATGAAATGTCTCACTTACCTATAATATGAATTTTTAATCCGTTCATTCTCATTTATTTATCGTATCTCAAATATGAGTGAATTATTCTACTTATTTAATTAAATTGAGTCATTTATAATTGGATGCTTGTTTTGCTTATTATAAATGGTTCATCTCCATTTGCTTACATTTTTATTCAAGTGACAAATATTGAGGAAATGGGTTACTTATTCATATTCATGATTATGATTTGGCATGAAATGTCTCACTTGGATTATCATCGGTTCATTACATGTAGTAGTCTTTTTCCAAGTTGATTCGTATCGCTTGGTTGAGTCGTATTCTTATGATAACGCCTTTATGCTATACCGTATTGCTTGGACTTATCTTTACGCCTCTTTCGGACTGTCCTGCCGATTGTGGGTTTAGCTCATATCTTCCGCCTCTTTCGGACTGTTCTGCCGATTGTGGGTTCTCGATTTCCGATCTGTCTTCGAGTCTTGGATGCGGACTGTTCTGCCGCATGTCGAATCGGGGACCGTTCTGCCCCGAGAGTCTGGCCAGATTTAGACTAGGACTGAGTCTTGGGAGTACCATTGTCGTCCTACCAGGGGAATTATATATTTATATATGAGTAGTAAAGGTCTTGCTTGGTTATAGATATTGGTAGTTGTCTTTCATGACAAGAGTTATGCCTTGTGTTGTTTGTCTTGGTCGTATCGGATACTAGGGGTGAGCTATAAGCCCTCTAGTTGCGGTATGATCGTCGGGATTGATGATCCCATCCGTTCTTATGGTGAGATGCAAGCCATAAGTATGAATGTGACATTAGTAGCCACGTCCCGTGCAATGTTTGCTAAGTGGTTTTCCAAGTAATGGCTACAGTTTCTATTCTTGTAAATTGCATTGGTTGATCTCTTACTTAACTGCTTCACATGATTCGGATTCTAATCTCACATCTACGTTGAATTTCCTTGAAATGCGTGCTTTGGTATAGATTACCGCATTCTTGCCTTTCATATTATTTAATTGTCTCACATAAATAGTTTAATCGTTATCATGCTAATGTTGATCTATCTTGTTCCATCTCATTTAATTGCCATGTTTAAACATAAACTTGATATCCATATTTTTGTAAGAGTCTGACATGACTTACCTGTTTTAGTTCTTTGTTATGTTCGTTTCGACATTTTGTGGCTGGGAGAACCTTGAGTTACTCCCCACTGACTGTGGCGTTCATGTTTACATGAATGACAGGTATTAGTGGTGCATTCATGGGGTGAAGACTTGTGTGAGCTAGCGAGCACTTTGGCCTTGTAGTCGGTTTATTAGGATTGTTTAGACTCACCTTTTATTGTATTATCATTCGAGGGATATATTTTCCCTCACCTTGACTATCACGTTTGTATAATTTAAACTTTATTTCCGCATTCTTTATTTGTGTTTTGTATTTTAATGAACCCGCGCTTTGAATTTTAAAAGTTTCAAAAATCTCCTACTTTTCGCTTAAATATAAGTTATGTATTCCGCATTATCGCGGGGTGTCACATCTAGCCTCAGATATAGAACGGTCACTCAAAGACATAAATCTATAGGCAGAGCTATTTTGAGCATAACCTATAAAAACACAATCATAGGTCTTAGGTCCAACGGTAGGTCTCCTAAAGTCAGGTAAACCCACTTTAGCCAAACACCCCCACACTCTAAGGTAACTTAGGTTAGGAGGATAGCCCTTCCAAATCTCGTAGGGTGTCTTGTCAATTTTCTTATGAGGTACACGGTTAACAATGTGACAAGCAGAAAGAATTGCTTCCCCCCACATATCGTCAGATAGGCCAGAACTTAAAAGCATAGCATTCATCATCTCTTTTAAGATTCTATTTTTACGTTCAGCTACACCATTGGATTGGGGTAAATAAGGTGGACTAGTCTCATGTATTAAACCATTTGCAAAGACAAAAGTCTCACTAAATAATCGGATTTATACTCACCACCTCTATCAGACCTTACCCTTTTAATCTTTCTGTCGAGTTGATTTTCGACCTCATTTTTAAAGTTTATAAACGATTGTTCTGCTTCATCTTTAGTCTTAAGCAGATAAACACGGGTGTACCTTGAACAGTCGTCTATAAAAGTCACATAATAATTCTTGCCACCTCTACTTGCAACATTTTTGAAGTCAGCTAGGTTAGTGTGAATTAACTCAAGAAGACTCGTAGTCCTAGTTGTCACAGGTTTACTAGGTTTCTTTGTGAATTTAGCCTCAACGCAGCTACCACATTTAGAGAATTCTTGACTCGATAAACCCGGAATTAAACTCATAGTTCTAAGTTTTTTAATGTAGTCAACATTCACATGACCTAATCTACCATGCCAAACATCAATAGACTCAGCGATATAAGCAGAAGTAGATGCAATATTATTAAAAAAGAATCGGTGTTCGATACAAAAAGACCCCAGACAGATAACCCTTGCCCACAAATTCCCCATTGCGCGACATTACAACCTTGTCGGCCTCAAAAACAAGTTTCAAGTCGCTTTTGTTTAACAAGGCACCCGACACGAGGTTTCGACGCAATGTAGGTACAAATAAAACATTATTAAGGGCAAGTGTTTTCCCCGAGGTGAGTTTGAGAAAGATCTTGCCTTTGCTCCGTGATCTTTGCAACTGAATTACCCATGTAGACGCATTCCCCATCAGCTATCTCCTCGAACTCGAGAAAATAACCCCTTATCAAAGACAGAGGTGTCTGGAAGCGCCGATTCAAGACCCATTCAAGAAAGATTACCCACCGGATTAGCTTCAACAACCACAAAGCAGAAGAATGACATCATCATCACAAAGATTGGCTTCGGCTTCAAAGTAGCCTTCTTATCGATTACCGGTAGGCTTTGTGACCCGGTTTCCCACAAACATAGCAAACCAAAGGACCCTTAGGCTTCGAATCTTTGCAACCGCTTGGTGTACTTCCCTGATCGCCTTCTTTCCTTTACCCTTACCCCGACCAACTTTGGCCTTACCCTTACCCTTGAACTTTTCAAAGCAAAGATTTGACGGACCACCGGACTCAACCAAATTAGCTTTGACAAAGAAGAACAGATGCATTCACGACCGGTAAACAAAGAGGGTTGTCTTTGAGGCGATTTGCCTCTTTGGTCCTCATATGACTGATAAGTTCCATAAGGGACATGTCTTTCTTTTTGTGCTTTAGTTGGTTTCTATACTCAGACCAAGAGGGAGGGAATTTTTCTAATAGCACATTAGCAACAAAAAAGTCGTCTAATTTCATGCCCTCACTAACAATATCAGCACACAAGTTTTCATAGACATGAACCTGTTCCATAATAGACTTCCCATCCACCATCTTAAATTGCACCACTTACCCACAACATATTTCTTTTTCCCAAATCGTATCACCCCATATTTTTTCAAGAAGGACTCCCAAATGACTTTAGCCGATTTATTATCGCAAATAAATCGAACAATGGGTTAATCATGTTATTAAGTATGTGACACCTAGCGCTTTGTTGTCCTTAACAAATTTAGCAATTTCATCTTCATTTGACTTAATCGCCTTAGCCGCATGAGGGGTAGTCTCGAAGATCGACGACGGAACAATAGGTTTTGGCGGGTCATTAAATAAAACATATTCAATTTCCAAATTTGCTCAAAAACATCAACAGTTTAGGGACCAACGCTTATAATTCGACCATCTAATTGCTCAATTTTCAAATATCGGTACAATTTTCGAAATAATGAGACATGGCAACCGCACTAATTAAATAGTTTTTAAATTGTTGTTCGTAAATTCAGAGCGACAAAGAATTACGAAAGGAATAAAAATGCGTTGACGAAATAAATGCCAAAGATCGTAAATACCGACAGAGGAAAGGTAGTGACACGGTACGGAACCGCTGCCTTAAAAACTATTTCTCCGGTACGACCGTGGTGGCGATCAGCACTGACCGGTAGTCCCCAAGGTTTACACTACTGCCGCCTTACAAACTCGCCCACTCAAGAATGTAAGGCCTGGAACGACATTAATACTTTACCCAGAAAATAGATAGAGATAGACGAGAGCGAAAGAAGAGAGTATTGTTTTTGTTGTGTATTATTGAGGCAGTGGAGTCAGCTATTTATAATAGCAGAGGAACCAGAAACCGACTCCAGCAAAACAGGAGTCGAGGCTGGTAGTGGGGAGAAAAAATCTCACCCACTAACAGTCATTGACTGACTGATTCAACAGACGAATCTGGACAGAAACTGCACACAACCAAAAACAAACTCACCCGGATCCAAAAAGATAGGCCAAGCCCGCCGCAGGCGATTGCCAAATCCGGAATCCGGATCCGGGCCGGGCACGGGTGTGCGAGCTGAATTAAGCACCTCGCAAGTCTTAGCAAAAGACTCCCACAACCCACTAGTGATATGGTGAGGAGAGTGAGTACATATAAACCCACAACACTCTCATTTCCTCACCAATGTGGGATAATTGAAAAAACACTCTAAGGCAAAAAGCCCCTATTTTTCCAACACCAAAACTAAAAGTACTCCCTCCCATACTAAAACCATTTTATAACGGCTTATATTAAATTCCTGCGTCTGCCACCGAGTATAACATAAATATGCAAAAGTTCATGAGTACCATGTATAATATCTCTAAAATTTTAATTGAAGATAAAAAGAATGGTAAAATTGAGGTTTGGCCAATCTCAATCTAGCTTAATATCCAAGAGTTTGCTTTGATATCGGGAAGAATCATCTGAATACTTTAACACACTTTGGTAAAATTGAGCTTTGGCCAAGATAGCATCGTCACGACGAGGGCGATATCCATCGACGATGAGCTTCTCTAAAACCGGGGCACTTCTTAACAACCATGTCACGAGATTTGACGCTCGTTGGCCTAGTCGAATTTCACCAACATTATACATGGCAAGACCAAAAACCAGCTTGTAAGACGGTGTAGTTGTGGGTGCTATACTGCTATATATACTACGTTGTCAAAACTCGCACCAAAAAAACATCAAACTTCAAATTCACAAAAGTTGAACAAAAGAAAGAGCAAAGGCCTGCTCCAAAGCCAAAGAATACACCGATGCCCCAGCAAGAAGAAGAAGAATACCATAATGACTACCAAGTTATATGAAACGGTTTTATGTTAATGCGTTGAGAGACTGGAATTTGCTGGATTAAGTAGTGCATATTAACAGTTTCTTTAGGTTTCTTTTAGTGAATATGATGTTATAAGTTGAGTGTGATTATATATAAAAATAAAAACATTGTTTTGAGGAAATTGAATTAATCTTGTGTAATGCGATTTTACACTTACATAGTTATAAAACAGATCCAAACACAACTCTATTAGTGGTCAAAAGATTCTGTTTTACTGTTAATATCTGAATGGTATATTCTCATACGACTCGGGTTCAAACTTGTACGGAGTAGCTATTGAAATCGTCCCGTGTATCTTTACAAACAAAAGCCAGATTAGAAAACTCATTAGATTGTCCTGGCATTTCAGCCTCTTTACACAAAATTACGGTGAACATTAGTACCTGCATTAATGCCAACCACTGTAGTTACACTTGCAGAAAATCCCAAACGCATGGTTTTCTACAAAGAACTCAGCTCAAACACACTCAGCTCAAACACACAAGTGTGTTAAGAGGTTTAAACTGCGGGATTGAAGAAAGGAAGTTGTCATATCCGCCAAACAACTTATTTAAATTCTAACATCCGAAACCATAGAGACAACATTCAAAACCCTTCAAAAGGGTGTACATCCGTACAAAGCGTAAAACAAGGCATAAGTTGAAATACAAATACCCATCGTCGAAAAGAAAATATTCTTGTGGCCAACAAAGTCTAGTTTTGCTTCAAACACCGTTATTTGTGAAGGTGACAAGAATATTCAGAGGAACTTTCTATAGGGTCTTCCAGCATCCTCATCTTGCATGTGCTGTCACAACCATTAAGATGTTGATCAAAAGTTCAGAAATGCAAATGAACAACACTCCACGAGTACAAGAATAGAAAACACTTAAGAGCCACACAAAAGGAAAATGACAGCAGATAATTGAACAAGTACACTAAACCCGATTTGATAAGTCGTGAGCCACAACTGAAACACAATTTGTTGTGAAAATGTGCCCCCGAACTTTCCTCGTATTAACTACCTGAGTGCAATATATTGCAAAATATCGAGTTTGATACTTGGTTACTTATCCGTGTCTGACTGGCACCTATGCCTGAGTCCGTGATAACACTGTCACTGGTAAATCGCTCGTTGTACAAAATGAGCTAAATTTGGTAAGAGCTGTAATTAAGTAGCCAAAAGTCCAGCAACCCCAGCCGAAAATTGGAACTAAAATACCACTACAACTCTACAAGGGAATTTTGTTTTGAACCGGGAATAGTAAATATACACACCAAATACCTAGCAGACCACATGATCTATCAAGGGGTGTAACTGTGCAATCAATATCAAATTAAATTGTGTCATTTTCGTGTGAACCTACTCGCATAAATGGGTCGTTGTATCGTGTTTTCGGATAATGTCATTGTTTGCCAGCACTACCTAAGAGACACCCTCATCAGTCATCACTACAGTAGAACAGATGAGCAGCTTAAGAGCCAATAAGAAGCAACTTGTAAAAGAACACCATAACATGAGCTACTTTGTATATAAATAGAAGCAAACATAGCTCTAGCCAGTAGCCACGGTGTAATGAATCACTGAAAGGAGTATATCACACATGTCAAGTCATCAAAGATTCATACTTGGCTAAAGAACTTGATGTCCTACCCTTAGTTTTAAAAAAAAAAGCGCTCTATGGTGCTCGGACTCGCCACTTCCCCTGGAGTACCTGTGTCCGTACGACACGACACGGGTACGGACACGAAATTCGTGACCAGACGGCAAGAGGGAAAATGGACACTTCAGAATTAAAAAGAAAAAAGAAAAACGTGTACCTTGGGTGCTTGAGAAGATGACATGGGATTGGAAGCCATTGATAACTCGTGAAGAAGATGAAGACTCTTATGTTTCTTTTGTTTTAATTGAATTATTATGTGGTGAGGAGTAAATTTATGGAGAAGTGGAAAATTTTTTATTGTTACTTTTTACCGTCACTATTGGTGGGGAACCCACATGCTTTTAATTTTATGGGGAACTCACATGCTTTTTATTCAAATATCCAAAGTATATTTTAATATACTACTCCCTCCAATTTCATTTATTGTTCCCCTTTCTTTTTGGCATAACAAATAAGGGAATTAATGTGGACCACACAATACACAT
This sequence comes from Silene latifolia, assembly GCF_048544455.1. Lineage (NCBI taxonomy): Eukaryota > Viridiplantae > Streptophyta > Magnoliopsida > Caryophyllales > Caryophyllaceae > Silene > Silene latifolia. The sequence goes on along the minus strand of NC_133529.1, from coordinate 38,744,065 downwards.
GACCCCACATTAAATTGATTTTGGGCCACACAAAGTTGTCCAAAAAAGGAAAGAGGGAACAATAAGGAAAATGGATGGAAAGGGAAAGAGGAACAATAAATGAAATTGGAGGGAGTATTACTTTTACCAACCTACTTGCTTTCGGCATTGAAATTTTTTACTCTTCAGAATTTTGGACACATGTTGACCGTGTCCAAATATGAAAATTGGATACATCGACCGTGTCCAAATAATGCCGTATCCGTTAGTTATTCGTGTCCTCATATCCTTGATTTTACGACTTTTAAGTGTCGGACACAAGGATTCGTATCCGTACCCGTACGTCGTACGAGTCCGAGCACCATAGAAAGCGCCCCTAGGATGAGGCACAAGCCAAAACACCTCGTTCAAGATACAACTTGAATGCATAATGTCAACAGAGTACAGCTTCAAAACTCCTATTCAGTTTTATCTTCCTTTTGTTTGGGTGTCAAAATTAAAGGAATGACATTTACTTCTGTACTCTCATATCTTCCCATCACTTTCGCTCACATGTCTCAACCAACACCCACTTATCCCTAACACACACTCAACCACCACTACGCCAGCCTTAACCGCTACCAACTCACCACCACTCTGCTCTAACCTCCACCAACCAATCACCACCTGCCTAGCCAAACAAACCACACGTCATCCCTTGCCGCCAGTGTGACCCAGCCCAACCACCAACGAGAAGCCAACCCAAAATCATCGAATTATCTCCCCCACGGCCCCACCACTGTTATCACCCACAAAACACCTCTAGAGACGCCTACCCACCGGCGAAAGTCGAATCTTGCACCTCGAAAATTACCCCCACCATGCAAAACACCCACTTCAATCCATAAAAACTCATATCCCACCACAAAATGTCCTTTCTTACCCGTAAAATCTCTCGATCTAGGATTTTCGAGTGGTGGTGTGAGTTTTGGAATGTGGTTGAGGGAGAGAGAAATCTTGTGGTGTAGACCCGCACGACGTTCAGCTAGCGGAGGTGATGTATTGTAAGTGGCAGAGGAGATAGTGAGGGGTTAGGGTAGAGTTGTTAGGATAAAATGGTGAGGGGTATTTTTGTCCTTGAAAGCAAAATTATATGTCCAAATAAGGAAATAGGGAAGATAATGTAACTAAGCTCAATAAGGAAAAAAAGAAGATAAAACAGACTTGGAGGGAGTAGTACATAATCACTTTCAAATACTACAATCACTAAAGAACCCAAAGTACTTTCCTTCTCTCCAAGAGTAAATCAAATTAATAGACTCTTCATAAAACCTTTTTGAACTCCAAAATGTTTTTGACCCCAAAAACAAAAGCACTCTACTAAATTTTATCATCCAAATTGTATTTCTAGTATATCTCACTCGAAATCAAACAAATACACAGCAAGCAATCCTTTCTGGTATAGAAGGTCCACAAAACCAACAATAATCTCTCATTCCTTACTTCGAAGCCCTCCCAAATCACAACTCAGATGCAATGACCAGTGATTAAATAATGGCTGCCATTCACTCTCTCCAGTAGATAACAATGTCCAAGATTGAACCCATTTTATGCATACAAAAGACTGGCATCTTACAGATACCTTGCCTTTGCCATACCCTAACTGAGATCACTACTCAATCACATAGGTTCATAACTTAGTTTCAACACATCTGAAGCTTTTGATCAAATAATACACAATCCTTCCCCTCAACAATCCCCATTTCTTGGCATAAATTAAGTCTGTTTCCTTATTCATAAACTCCAACTAACTAAACCAAAAGTGACCGAAACAAAACGACAACAAGAAGGTTAGGTGTGCAGAACTTTAAATAGAAGCAACCGCGGACCTCTGCAATGAAATTAGCAAACATGTGTGATACCCAAAGCCACACCCACTTAGCTCAAAGACCCCCAGATCAACAATCCTTGCCACATTACAGTCTCAAACAGTCACATTAATAAATAAACCTAACAAAGCGACGCTCTGGGCGGGCTCACAACCAACCAGTACAAAACCCCATACTGAAATTGATCCGTCTAATATTACATCCTACATATTAATTAAACCCACAAAATCAACACCGACTTTATCAGCAATTCTAAATAATAAAACCCAACAAACAAAAATCCACATTTTTATCCAACGCAAATAAAACCCCAACTTTTTGATGAAACCCAGATTAAAACCCTAGATTCCAATCATTCAATCAATTTGACTAATCCAATCCAAACCCAATAACAAAGTAGATCTAAAACAAAGAAACAGAATAGAGAAAACCCATAAGAATGAAATGACAGAAAAATAAAAAATAAAAAGAGAGAAGGAGAAGATTACGAATTCACGAACGATGCCCTTGTAAACGAGAACAGGGATTGCAATTCCGAAAATACCAATGAGAGCGAAGTTACGACGAGTCCAACGAAAGTTAAGCTCGAGATTTTCACGAGCACTACCCCAATCTTCGATGAATTTGTTCTTGTTTGCTTCCATTCCTCCCCCCATTTTTTCCTCTTCTTCTTCTTCTTCTTCTTCTTCTTCTTCTTTCGGATTGCTTGGTCGTCACTCGTGACTAGAACAAGATCTACTTTTTGTTGCCAAATTCAGGTTGGACTTCACGCATTTTAATTTTTCGTCTAAGGCCCATTTTGTTTTTTTTCCACTTAATTTTAACACAAACTAGATTTTGTGCCCGTGCGTTGCACGGTTTCTAAATAATGTTTTATTTTTAACTGAAGTGGTAGAATATGTAAGTTCTTGAATGTGAGAACGGTAAATTTGCTATCGTAAAGTAACTAACGACTTTGAAAATAAGTGTAGTCGATGTTGTGAATTGATTTAAGTTAGTCTCTCTAATTTCAATTAATCTTTTGTACGGTTGTGTTATATACTGCTCTGTATATAAATTGTGACGATGTTTTGTCTTAACTAAACACATGAGTAGTAGTTGACCTGTCGCAAGTTTGTGACGGATATACCCGTTATAAATGAGAATATGTGAATTATAATATGGATTGAACTATAATAGTAATCAAGCTACAAGGCAGAACACAAACCACTTGGATCAACAAAATGAAAAAAGAATCACACTTCAGATAAACTTGATGTAAGCAAAGAAATGATGTAAAGGCATATCATCAACATTGTCTTATTGCCTCAAAAGAAGCTCGCGTCTAGGAGGGTTAGGGATTTAGGGGGTAGCTAGATGTACGCATGTGTACCCTGTATTGAAAATCATAAGTATGTTGTTTCTAGTTTCACTTGAGATCATATCAATTGATTTCATTTAACTCCCCAACAAATAAGCATTGTAGACAATTGAAGGAGCCATTATATTAAAATTCATTGTCTTTAATCCAAAGAACACGGCATGTTCAGTTCCCCCTGCAATGGATGTTCAAGCAAATGTAGTGTGTGCTTTTTGTGAATATGCATGTATACTGCAGTCGGAAAAAGGGAGTTAAAGGCGGGTTAAGCCACTCCAGGACACTTCTACTAAAAGTCTCTGTAACATATCTTTCATGAATCATACGTTGGTCACTTGGTCTATGAATCATACATGTTGGTCGATATACAGTTATACACCCATGCCTTTTACAGTTTACCAATCTGAATGTTTTGTCTCCATGTGAACTGATCATCTGAAATGCACAATGATTTTTTTTTTCGCATTTAAGCTTATACATAGTTTGGTTTTACTGCTACAAAAACGTACACCATATCAGTGGCTCCATGAATAGTTATACTGTTGTAGTATATCATTATTCAGTCGCTTTTCACAAAGAATGGCCAAATAAATTCAAATGGCCTCCCCTATAATTATTGAATATTTTTTCATGTGCTTGCTATATAATACACTAAATATATAGTACACAAATTATTTTCTGCGCTCCCATCACCAGAACAAAAAATCGGTTGAATACCCATTGATCATCGTCTTCTCCTTGTGCTTATAGCAAAAAATCAGATCAGTACCAACTATAACAAACTTGTGTATGGGTTGTATGCTTGAACAGGGATTCCCGGACCATATCCGTTGACTGCATTAGGGTTCCCAAAGGGGTTCATAGTCGGTGACTGGTGTTGTGGGCCCATCATCATCTCATTCTTTATGAGCAAGAAAGGTTATTCTTTGATTGGACATAGTAGCCATCTGACCACAATGTGGTGCAGCCATAGAGCTTGCGTTGAAAAAAGGGTTGTGAGACGGTATCATTGAAGCCTGTTCCCAGGGATTGTAGCTTGTTGGCTCATTATTTCTTCTCATTGCATCGTCATATAGGCTGTGGAGTTTATATATAAAACTATATTTTAGTGTTTGGTTTGATCTCAATTGTTTACGGAGGATTATTTTTTATTACTTTGTTTATGTTTGATATATTATCTTTTATTTTATCTTTTAAGATTAAGATTAAAATTCTGTTTTTGACTAATATTATTATTATTTTAATTCGAGCGTTTCAAAAAACTTGGAGTCTCTAGAATTGCCTGAAAAAAGCCTCTTTTATATATATATATTGATTGTTT